>NW_026291672.1:0-32017 GCF_023091745.1 Budorcas taxicolor
TTTTGATAAGTTTTAGGACAATTATCTTATTTTGCGCAGTTTTTTCGTCCCGGATCGTACGTCGTGAGCTGCGAAAAGGATGACAACCGAATCCATCACATTTTTATTACCGAATCCCAAGACGCCTTAGGCAAGACAACTTCGTTTCACGTAGAGCCTGGGCCCATAAACCGAGAGTGTGGGGCTAGGGACCAGGTCTCCGCATCTCCGGTGCCCATAACTTTTGATCCGTAAAGAGTTACGCTGCGTACAGCTTACCGTTGGGAAGCTTTCCGAGAGGTGTACGACGAGGGCAGCAAGCCTGATGGGCTGCACCTTTATTCGAAGAACGAAATCGAAAGTTTTCATCAGTTTCGGGACACTTTTCTTCTTTTACGCTGTTTTTTTGTCCCGGATCGTACGTCTTGAGCCGTGAAAAGGACGACAACCTAATCCATCACATTTCTATTATCGAATCCCACAGGACCTTGGGCAAGACATCTTCGCTTCATTTAGAGGCTGGGCCCGCAAACTGAGAGCGTGGGGATTGGGACCAGGTCTCCTTCTCTCCGGTGCCCATAACATTTGATCCGTAAGGAGTTACGCTGCGCACAACATACTGTTGGAAAGCTCTCCAAGAGCTCTACGATGGGGGTAGACAGCCTGCTCAGCTACACCAATTTTTGGAGCCCAAAATCAAACGTTTTCATCAGTTTCGGGATACTTTTATTCTCTTGCACTGTTTTTTAGTCCCGGATCGTACGTCGTTAGCTGCAAAAAGGACGGTAATCTAATCCATCACATTTCAATTACCGAATCCCTAGGCACCTTGGGCAAGAAAACTTCACTTCACGTAGAGGCTGGACTCGAAAACTGAGGGCGTCGGGCTTGTGACCAGGTATCCGTCGCTCCGGTGCCCATAACTTTTGATCCGTAAGGAGTTACGCGGCGCAACGCATACTGTTGGAAAGTTCTTCGAGAGCTCTACGACGGGAGCAGCCAGCCTACTCGGCTGCACCCATTTTTCGAGCCCAAAATTGAACGTTTTCATCAGTTTTGGGACACTTTTCTTTTTTTGCGCTGTTTTTCGACCACGGATCGTACGTCGTGAGCCGCGAAAAAGGCGACAACCTAATCCATCACATTTCTATTACCGAATCCCATGGCACCTTGGGCAAGACAACTTCGCATCACGTAGAGGCTGGGCCCGCAATCCGAGGGCATCAGGCTTGGGACCTGGTATCCGTCGCTCCGGTGCCCATAACTTTTGATCCGTAAGGAGTTACACGGCGCACAACATACAGTTGGAAATCACCGAGAGCTCTACAATAGGGGCAGCAAGCCTGCTCAGCTGCGCCTATTTTCGGAGCCCAAAATCGAACGTTTTCATCAGTTTCGGGACAATTATCTTATTTTGCACAGTTTTTCCGTCCCGGATCATACGTCGTGAGCTGCGAAAAGGATGACAACCGAATCTATCACATTTTTATTACCAAATCCCACAGCACCTTGGGCAAGACAACTTCGCTTCATTTAGAGGCTTGGCTCGCAAACCGAGAGCATGGGGTTTTGGACCAAGTCTCCGTCTCTCCGGTGGCCATAACTTTTGATCCGTAAGGAGATACATTGTGCACAGCATACCGTTGGGAAACTTTCCGAGAGCTCTAAGACTGGGGCAACAAGCCTGCTCGTCTGCACCTATTTTCGGAGCCGAAAATTGAATGTTTTCATCAGGTTTGGGAAACTTTTCTTCTTTTGCGCTGTTTTTTCGTCTCGGATCGTCAATCGTACGCCTCAAAAAGGACGACAACCTAATCCATCAAATTTCTATTACCGAATCCCATGGCACCTTGGGCAAGACAACTTCGTTTCACGTAGAGGATGGGCCTGCAAACCGAGGGCGTGGGGCTTAGGACAAGGTCTCTGTCGCTCCGGTGCCCATAACTTTTGATCCGTAAGGAGTTATGTTGTGCACAGCATGCCGTTGGAAAGATCTTCGAGAGCTCTACGATGGGGGTAGACAGCTTTCTCTGCTGCACCTATTTTTGGAGCCCAAAATCGAACATTTTCATCAGTTTCGGGACATTTTTCTTCTTTTGCGCTCTTCTTTCATCCCGGATTGTACGTCGTGAGCCGCAAAAAGAATGACAACCTAATCCATTAGATTTCTATTACCGATTCCCACGGTACCTTGGGCAAAGATAACTTCACTTCACGTAGACGCTGGGCCCGCAAACCGCGGGCGTGGGGCTAGGGACCAGGTATTCGTCGCTCCGGTGCCCATAACTTTTGATTTGTAAGGAGTTACGTGGCACACAGCATACCGTTGAAAAGCTCTCCGAGAGCTCTTCGACAAGGACAACAAGCCTACTTGGCTGCGCCTATTTTCGCAGCCCAAAATCAACTATTTTCATTAGTTTCGGGACACTTATCTTATTTTGTGCAGTTTTTTCGTCCGGATCATACGTCGTGAGTCGCGAAAAAGACGACAACCTAATCCATCACATTTCTATTACCGAATTCCCATGCACCTTGGGCAAGACAACTTCGCTTCATGTAGAGGCTGGGCCCGCAAACCGAGAGCGTCGGGCTTGGGACCAAGTCTCTGTCTCTCCGGTGCCCATAACTTTGATCCGTAAGGAGTTACGCTACGCATAGTATACCGTTGGGAAGCTCTCCGAGATCTTTATGAAGAGGGCAGCAAGCTTGCTCGGCTGTGCCTTATTTTGAAACCCAAATCGAACGTTTTCATCAGTTTCGGGATACTTCTCTTCTTTTGCACTGTTTTTCTGTCCCGGATCATACGTCGTGAGCCGCGAAAAGGATGACAACCCAATCCATCAGATTTCTATTACCGATTCCCACGGCACCTTGGGCAAGGACAACTTCGCTTCACGTAGAGGCTGGGCCCGCAAACCGAGGGCGTGGGGCTAGGGACCAGGTATTCGTCGCTCCGGTGCCCCATAAGTTTTGATCTGTAAAGAGTTACACGGAGCACAACATACCGTTGAAACTCTCTGAGAGCTCTTCGACAAGGACAGCAAGCCTTCTTGGCTGCGCCTATTTTCAGAGCCCAAAATCAAACGTTTTCATCATTTTCGGGACACTTATCTTATTTTGCACAATTTTTTTGTCCCGGATCATACGTCGTGAGTCGCGAAAAGGACGACAACCTAATCCATCACATTTCTATTACTGAATCCCATGGCACCTTGGGCAACACAACTTCGCTTCACATAGAGGATGGGCCCGCAAACCAAGAGCGTGGGGCTTAGGACTAGGTATTCGGCGCTCCAGTGACCATAACTTTTGATCCGTAAGGAGTTACGCTGCGCACAACATACCGTTGGAAAGCTCTCAGAGAGCCTACGACAAGGGTAGACGGCCTTCTCTGCTGAACTTGTATTCGAAGCCCGAAATCGAACGTTTTCATCAGTTTCAGGACACTTTTCTTCCCTTCCACTGTTTTTTCGTCCCGGATCGTACGTCGTGAGCAACGAAAAGGACAACAACCTAATCCATCACATTTCTATTACCAAATCCTGAGGCACCTTGGCAAGAAAACTTCACTTCACGTAGAGGTCTAGGCCCGTAATCCGAGGGCGTCGGGCTTAGGACCAGCTATCCGTCGCTCTGGTACCCATAACTTTTGATCCGTAAAGAGTTACACGGCGCACAACATACTGTTGGAAAGCTCACTGAGAGCTCTACAACTGGGGTAGCAAGCCTGCTCGGCTGCGCCTGTGTTTGGAGACCAAAATCAAACATTTTTATCAGTTTCAGGACACTTTTCTTCTTTTGCGCTATTTTTTCCGTCCCGGATCGTACGTCGTACGCCGCGAAAAGGACGGCAACCTAATCTATCACATTTTTATTACCGAATCCCACGGCACCTTGGGCAAGACAACTTCGCTTCACGTAGAGAATGGCCCGCAAACCGAGAGCGTGGGGCTTGGGACCTAGTCTCCGTCTCTCCGGTGCCCATAACTTTTTATCTGCATGGAGTTATGCTACGCAAAGCATACCGTTGGGAAGCTCTCCAAGAGCTCTACGACGAGGGTAGCAAGCCTGCTTGGCAGCGTCTTTTTTTTGAAGCCCAAAATCAAACGTTTTCATCAGTTTCGGGACACTTTTCTTCTTTTGCGCTATTTTTCTGTCCCCGATCGTCCGTTGTGAGCCGCGAAAAGGATGACAACCTAATTGTGAGGCCCGACCTCGATTTACGTGTGATACCTTGTTTTGTATGCCATAACCTAGATTTGCGTGCCATGACCTTGGTTTAAGAATCGTGTTTCATTTTGTGCGCCTTGCATTGAATTACGTGCATTCATTTAGGATTGCGTACATTTACTTGGGAAAATGTGCATTCGTCTCGTAGTTCGTGCCTTATCTCGTAGTGCGTGTCCTAAACCTAGGAAAGCGTGCCCATACGCTAATCAAGAAAGCATCTTACACGAAGCACTAGATCATTAATTAATCCTACAAACTCCACCAACTAATATTAAAATGCTAATTCAACCCACTAGAAGACGAAATTGCACAAAAAGCTAAACATTCTTATTCTTTATTCCTTATTCTTTTGCACATCCAAACATACAATATAATAATGCTCAAACAAGACAAAAAATTCAGATTTGATCAAGCCTTGGCCGACCATGAGATGAATTTTGTGTTTGCTTTGCATAATTCAAAATTAAACTTAGACAACCTATGACACAAAGCATAAAAAAATGACTCAAAACCCTACCCAATGAACCATATTCTCGACACACTCAATTGCCCATGCTAAGGTGATTCAAAACATGCTCTTGAAGACACAAAAATCAGAATTTTACAAGCCCATAGCCGACCAAAGTGCTTAAGCCTTTCATTTTCTTTCTCACATTCTCTCATTCACACTCTCTCTCTCGGCCTTGGCTGCAATTATAGACTCCATAGCTTAAGTTCATCATCCTAAGGTTCATCAAGACATACAAAACTCTAAGGAACCATACCAAGCAAGCTAGAATGCAAAAAGACATGCATGCAAGCTCATAGAGCCTTCATTTCGGCATAGGTATGTTTGATAGCTTCTATTTCATTTTCTTTTGTTCTAACCACATGCACATACTAAGGACATGGTAACTTAGCTAGAATTAAGAATCTCAAGTCATCTCTCGACCAATCAAGGAGAAAAGTCGATCTTGTGCATCATCAAGAGCTTTGTGCATCTTCATTATTGTCTTGCTAAGGTGAGGGCTAAAACTCTTTTGAAAAGCTTTAAAAAAACCACATGCATGCCTTTAAATGTCTATTTTTACCTCTGTACTTGTGATATATGTGTGTACATGATCTTTTGTAAACATGCATGGCAAGATATTTGGCTAGAATGTGAAGATAGGTGAAATCGCGTAAATGGCAGTCTTCTGACTTGTTGGAGCGAAGTGAATTTGACCATGTAAATGATGTTGCAAATGCGTGAAATTTGGTAGGTACCTAGTTTTGCCAGTTCTAAGAATTTTTCGTAGAAATAGGCCAAAGCCAATTTTGACTCTAAGGTCCCCAAAAAGGCAAAACATCAAAAGGTGTCCAAATCTGGAGAATATGGGAAAATGAAGCAGGTTTTGGCAGATTCACTGTCCTTGTAGAACGAACTAGTTTTGACATAGTAAATGATATCCAAAATGCATGAAATTTGGTATGCGGATAGAATTTTCAGTTCTGGAAATTTTTGTCAGAAATAGACTAAGGCTAAATCTGATCCTAAGGTTCTCAAAAACGACAAGTATTGAAATGTGTACAAATCTGGACAGTTTTTGCGTAGTCTCACGGTTTTGGCTATAACTCTTGAACCCGAAATCCAAATGATGTGAGGTTTGTTTCTGGATTTATTTCACTCCCTAAGATTTAATTTGACATATTGTTCACTGGAATTGGAGATTGTTTTCTTGTCTAAATTATTGTGGTAAAACAGACCATTGCTGTGAGGTTTTCATCTAGTGATATGCTTTGAAAATTATTGTAACTTCTCTTGTTGTATTAAATGCTTGGGATTGTGGCACTTGGATGTTGTGTGGACTATTTTGAATGCTTGAGGATGTTTAATTAATCGATGCATGGCTTTGGTTTGAATACTTGTCAACTCGTGGCTCAATCGTACGTGTAAGCATGAATTGAAACCCTAGTGACTATGAAAAACTCGCTAAGTATCGATCCTATGGTTATCGTGTCTATTTGTGTGATTAGTGGGCTGCCCGTAGTTGTCTTTATAGTCCTAAATGTGATTCCGACAATTACATGTTGATAAGTAGACCTTTCTTGCACCCGGTCCCACGTAGATGTCGTGCATGTTGTATAACCTTGTTATTTGATTGCGTGAACCCCGAAATAAGTTATATGACTTGATTCACATGTGTTACATGGCTGTCCGTTTAATATTCATATAACTCCATGTGTTTTACAACTGAAATTACATGTCAAACTTGCTTCGTGTGTTAACTTTACTTGTCAACGTGCGATCTTATAATTGCTCGGAGGCAACCTACTTTGTTGTCCTCCTAATGTGATATGTTAAATGTTATAAATGTGCATTGCATACAAGGTTGCAACCTTTCGTTGTGGCATGGTAGCGTTTCACGCACGCCGGCGACATCGGGCTTGCTGGTGCTACCGTGACTACCATGGTCCAATTCCCTCTCTCGCTTAGCATTCTACCCTCGGAGAGTTGGGTCGTAGATTTTCGGGATACATCCGGAGTACACCAAATGGGAGCGATAAGTGGATTATTGAAGTCGGCCGCAACAATCGTATCGAAATCGATATTGAGAGCAAATGCTCATCGTATCCTTGAAATGATTGGTAATTGTATCTGTTGCTCAATTTGATTCTTATTACTTGTAATGCGTGACATGTTTTCAAAAGGGGTTTTTCATAAGTTAACCGGAAAAAAGTGTTTCAAAACGTATTTCTCGTTTCCCCTCGCTTAGTTCATAAGGACTCACCCTCTTTTACCATCTCAGGTGAAGAAGACCAGGAACAGGTACCCGTGGACAACGTGCCGATTCATGACTCCTTGGAATGATTGCTTGCCCTACGTGCCTTACTTGACTATGGCCATTTCGTGAACGATATGTTGCTTGAAGACTATTTCTTATGTTACTTTTTGTTGTATTGTAAATGAACCCCGTTGTAATTGGGGTCAAATTTTGGCTTGTACTGATCATAACTAGATAGACAACTTATGGTCGTTTTTGCTATCGCTACTGGTTAGTATCTATCGCAGGCTTATGAAGTATCAGGTAAAGGATTAAGTAAAATGAATCTATCCAATTTTAAGCAGGTACTCATTAGCAGGCTAAGATCAACAGGTACTTTTGTAACAAGGATTAATAAACAAACGAGACATAGTATCATGCTAGGTATTAGTCAAACAAGGCTTCGAGATACTAGTAGGTACCTCGATTGGTGATAAATAATAATCTTAGTTAAAAATGAATTTGAGATTGAAAGTTTCGAGGCGTTTAGAGAATTAGGTCAAACTAAAGAGCCCAATTACAGCCATTATGCTGCCGGTTTTTTGGAGAATTTGTGGAGTTTAGGCTAAACGTTAAGTGTTAACCTTCATGAACGATTAAGTACGTGAAACGACTTGAATGTTTAGATCACTCCCTAGTCTAACCTCAATAGGTCGGGTTGGGGCGTGACACTAATCCATCACATTTCTATTACCGAATCCCATGGTACCTTTGGCAAGACAATTTCGCTTCACGTAGAGGCTGGGCCCGCAAATCGAGGGCGTCGGGCTTTTGACCAGGGTATCCGTCGCTCCGGTGCCCATAACTTTTGATCCATAAGGAGTTACGCGGCGCACAACATACCGTTGGACAGCTCTCCGAGAGTTCTATGACGGAGGCAGCTGGCCCGCTCGGCTGCACCTAATTTTGGAGCCCAAAATTGAACGTTTTCATCAGCTTTGGGAGACCTTTATTCTTTTACGCTATTTTTTCATCCCGGAGAGTACGTCGTGAGCCACGAAAAGGGCGACAACCTAATCCATCACATTTCTATTACCGAATCCCAGGGTACCTTGGGCAAGAAAACCTCACTTCATGTAGAGGCTGGGCCCGCAAACCGAGGGCGTCGGCTTGTGACCAGGTATTCGTCGCTCTGGAACCCACATCTTTTGATCCGTAAGGAGTTACGCAACGTACAACATACCGTTGGAAAGCTCTCCAAGAGCTCTACGACGGAGGCAGCAGGCCTGCTCGTCTGCTCCTATTTTCGGAGCCCAAAATTGAATGTTTTCATCAGTTTCAAGATACTTTTCTCTATTGCGCTATTTTTCTGTCCCGGATCGTACGTCGTGAGCCACGAAAAGGACGACAACCAAATCCATCACATTTCTATTACCGAATCCCACGACACCTTGGGCATGACAACTACGCTCCACGTAGTGGCTGGGCCCGTAAACCGAGGTTGTCGGGCTTGGGACCAGGTTTCCGTCGCTCTGGTACCCATAACTTTTGATCCGTAAGGAGTTACGCGGCGCACAGCCATACCGTTGGAAAGCACTCCGAGAGCTCTACGACGAGGCAGCTAGCCTGCTCGGTTGCGCCTATTTATGGAGCCCAAAATTGAACGTTTTCATCAGTTTTCGGGATACATTTCTTCTTTTGCGCTGTTTTTTTCGTCCCGGATCGTACGTCGTGAACCGCGAAAAGGACGACAACTTAATATATCACATTTTTATTACCGAATCCCAAGGCACGTTAGGCAAGACAACTTCACTTCATGTAGAGGTTGGGCCCGCAAACCGAGGGCGTGGGGCTAGGGACCAGGTATTCGTTGCTTTGGTGCCCATAACTTTTGATCCGTAAGGAGTTATGTGGCGCCCAGTATACCGTTGGAAAGCTCTCCGAGAGCTCTACGACAAGGACAGCAAGCCTGCTCGGTTGTGCCTATTTTCGGAGCCAAAGATCGAACGTTTTCATCAGTTTCAGGACACTTATCTTATTTACGCAGTTTTTTCGTCCCGGATCGTACGTCGTGAGCCGCGAAAAGGATGACAACCTAATCCATCACATTTCTATTACCAAATCCCACTGCACCTTGGGAAATACAACTTCGATTCACGTCGATACTGGGCCCGCAAACCGAGAGCATGGGGCTAGGAACCAAGTCTACTTCTCTCCGGTGTCCATAACTTTTGATTCGTAAGGAGTTACGCTGCACACAGCATACTGTTGGGAAGCTCTACGAGAGCTCTACGACGGGGGAAGCAAGCCTTCTTCGCTGCAACTGTTTTCGGAGCCCAAAATTGAACGTTTTCATCAGTTTCGGGACACTTTTCTTCTTTTGTGTTGTTTTTTTCATCCCGGATCGTACGTCGTGCGCCGCGAAAAGGACGACAACCTAATCCATCACATTTCTATTACCGAATCCCATGGCACGTTGGGCAAGACAACTTCATTTCACATAGAGGATGGGCCCGCAAACCGAGGGCATGGGGCTCTAGGACGAGGTATCCGTCGCTCCGGTGCCCATAACTTTTGATCTGTAAGGAGTTATGCTATGCACAGCATACCGTGGAAAGCTCTCTGAGAGCTCTACGATGGGGGCAGATGGCTTGCTTGGTTGCATCTATTTTCAGAGACCAAAATCAAACATTTTACCTGTTTCGGGACATTTTTCTTCTTTTGCGCTCTTTTTTTATCCCGGATTGTACGTCGTGAGCAGCGAAAAGGACGACAACCTAATCCATCACATTTTTATTACCGAATTCGACGGCACCTTGGGCAAGAAAACTTCACTCCTGTAGAAGCTGGGCCCGCAAACTGAGGGCGTCGGGCTTGTGACCAGGTAGCTGCCGCTCCGGTGCCCATAACTTTTGATCCGTAAGGAGTTACGCACAGCACAACACACTGTTGGAAAGCTCTCTGACAGCTCTATGATGGGGGTAGCCAGCTTGCTTCGCTGCGCCAATTTTTAGTGCCCCAAAATCGAACCTTTTCATTAGTTTCGGGGCACTTTTCTTCTTTTGCACTGTTTTTTTGTCCCGGAGCGTACATTGTGAGCCGCGAAAAGGACAAAAACCTAATCCATCACATTTCTATTACCGAATCCTACGACACCTTGGGTAAGACAAGTTCTCTTCTCGTAGATCTGCTGGCCCGCAAACCGAGGTTGTCGGGCTTGGGACCAGGTATCCGTCGCTTCGGTGCCATAACTTTTGATCCCTAAGAGTTACGCGGCACACAGCAAACCGTTGGAAAGCACTCCAAGAGCACTACTACGGGGGCAGAAACACTGCTTTGCTGCACTTATTTTTGGAGCCCAAAATCGAACGTTTTCGTCAAATTTGGGACACTTTTCTTGTTTTGCGCTGTTTTTTTCATCCAGATCATACGTCAGAAGCCGCAAAAATGACGACAACCTAATCCATCACATTTCTATTACCGAGGCTCCTTGGGTAAGACAATTTCGCTTCACGTAGATGCTGGGGCCCGCAAACCGAGGTTGTCGGGGCTTGGGACCAGGTATACTCGCTCCGGTGCCCATAACTTTTGATCCGTAAGGAGTTACGCGGTGCATAGCATACCGTTGAAAGCTCTCTGAGAGCCCTACGATAGGGCAGCCAGCTTGCTTGGCTGCCCCTATTTTCGGAGCCCAAAATTGATCATTTTCATCAGTTTTTAGACACTTTTCTTTTTTTGCGCTGTTTTTTCGTCCCGGATCGTACGTCGTACGTCGCTTAAACGACAACCAACCTAATCTATCACATTTTTATTACCAAATCCCAAGGCACCTTGGGCAAGACAACTTTGCTTCACATAGAGACTGGCCCGCAAACCGAGAGCGTGGGGCTTGGGACCTAGTCTCCGTCTCTTCGGTGCCCATAACTTTTGATCCGTATGGAGTTATGTAGTGCATAGCATACCGTTGGAAAGCTCTCCGAGAGCTCTACGACGAGGGAAACAAGCATCCTCGGCTGAACCTTTTTTCGAAGCCCAAAATTGAACGTTTTCATCAGTTTCGGGACACTTTTCTTCTTTTGCGCTGTTTTTCTGTCTCGGATCATACATCGTGAGCCGCAAAAGAGGATAACAACCTAATCCATCACATTTCTATTACCGAATCCCACAGCACCTTGGGCAAGGAAAACTTCACTTCACGTAGAGGCTGGCCCGCAAACCGAGGGCGTCAGGCTTGTGACCAAGTATTCATCGCTCCGGTGCCCATAACTTTTGATCCGTAAGGAGTTACATGGCAAAAAGCATACCGTTGGAAAGCTCTCCGAGAGCTCTACGACTGAGGCAACAAGCCTACTCTGCTGCACCTGTTTTCAGAGCCCAATATCGAACATTTTCATCTATTTCGGGATACTTTTCTTCTTTTACGCTGTTTTTCTATCCCGAATCGTGCGTCGTGAGCTGCGAAAAGGACGACAACCTAATCCATCAAATTTCTATTACCGAATCCCACGACACCTTGGGCAAGACAACTTCGCTTCACATAGAGGCGGGGCCCGCAAACCGAGGTTGTCGTGCTTGGGACCTGGTATCCGTCGCTCCGGTGCCCATAACTTTTGATCTGTAAGGAGTTACGCTGCGCACAGCATACCGTTGGAAAGCTCTCTGAAAGCTCTACGACAAGGGCTTCAAGCCTGCCCTGCTGCGCCTATTTTCGGAGCCCAAAATGGAACATTTTAATCAGTTTCGGGATACTTTTCCTCTTTTGCACTATTTTTCTGTCGCGGATCGTACGTCGTGAGCCGCAAAAAGGACGGCAACCTAATCCATCACATTTCTCTTACCGAATCCCACAGCACATTGGGCAAGACAACTTCGCTTCACGTAGAGGCTGAGCCCGTAAACCGAGGTTGTCAGGCTTGGGACCAGATATCCGTCGCTCCGGTGACTATAACTTTTGATCCGTAGAAGTTACGTGGCGTATAGCATACCGTTGGAAGCTCTCCGAGAACTCTACAACGGAAGCAGCCGACCTACTTGGCTTCTTTTAATTTCGGGAACCAAAAAATTGAATGTTTTCATCAGTTTCGGCACACCTTTCTTCTTTTGCCCTATTTTTTCATCCCGGATCGTATGTCAAAAGCCGCGAAAAGGACGACAACATAATCCATCACATTTCTATTACCGAATACCACGGCACCTTGGGCAAGAAAACTTCACTCATGTAGAGGCTGGGCCTGCAAACCGAGGGCGTCGGGCTTGTGACCAGGGTATTCGTCGCTCCGGTGCCCATAACTTTTGATCCGTAAGGAGTTACGCGGCGCACAGCATACCGTTGGAAAGCTCTCCAAGAGCTCTATGACTGGGACAGCAAGCAGCACGACTATACCTATTTTTGGAGCCCAAATCGAACGTTTTAATCAGTTTTGGGATATTTTTTGTCTTTTGCGCTGTTTTTCTGTCCCAGATCGTACGTCGTGAGCCGCGAAAAGGACGACAACCTCATCCACCACATTTCTATTACTGAATCCCACGGCACCTTGGGCAAGACAACTTCGCTTCACGTAGAGACTGGTCCCGCAAACCGAGAGCGTAAGGCTGGGGACCAGGTCTTCGTCTCTCCAGTGCCCATAACTTTTGATCCTTAAGGAGTTACGCTGCGCACAGCATACCGTTGGGTAGCTCTCCGAGATCTCTACGACGGGGGCAACAAGCCTGCTCAGCTGCACCTATTTTCGAAGCCCAAAATTGAATGTTTTCATCAGTTTCGGGACACTTTTTTTCTTTTCCTCTGTTTTTTCATCCCGGATCGTACGTCGTGCACCGCTAAAAGGACGACAACCTAATCTATCACATTTCTATTACTGAATCCCATGGCACCTTGGGCAAGACAACTTCATTTCACGTAGAGGATGGGCCCGCGAACCGAGGGCATGGGGCTTAGGACCAGGTCTCCTTCGCTCCGGTGCCCATAACTTTTGATCTGTAAGGAGTTACATTGCGCACAACATACTGTTGGAAAGCTCTCCGAGAGATCTACGATGTGGGCAAATAGCCTGCTCGGATGCACCTATTTACAAAGATAAAAATAGAACGTTTTATCAATTTTGGGATATTTTTCTTCTTTTACGCTATTTTTTTTATCCCGGATCGTACGTCGTGAGCAGCGAAAAGGACGACAACCTAATCCATCACATTTCTATTACCGAATCCCATGGCACCTTGGGCAAGAAAACTTTACTTCATGTAGAAGCTGGGCCCGTAAACCGATGGCGTCGGGCTTGTGACCAGGTATCAGTCGCTCCGGTGCCCATAACGTTTGATACGTAAGGAGTTACGCGGCGCACAGCATATCGTTGGAAAGTTCTCTGAGAGCTCTATGATGGAGGCAGCTAGCTTGGCTGTCTAAGCCTATTTTTGGAGCCCAAAATCGAATGTTTTCATCAGTTTCAGGATACTTTTCTTTTTTTGCGCTATTTTTTTGTCCCGGATCGTACGTCGTGAGCCGCAAAAAGAACGACAACCTGATCCATAACATTTCTATTACTGAATCACACGGCACCTTGGGCAAGACAACTTCACTTCACGTAGATGCTGCACCCGCAAACCGAGGTTGTCGGGCTTAGGACCAAGTATCCATCGCTCTAGTGCCTATAACTTTTGATCTGTAAGGAGTTACACGGCGCTCAGCATATCGTTGGAAAGCTCTCTACGAGCTCTACAATAGGGGCTGCAAGCTTTTCTGGCAGCGCCTATTTTCAGAGCCCAAAGTCAAACGTTTTTATCTGTTTCGGGACACTTTTATTCTTTTGCGTTGTTTTTCCATCTCGGATCGTACGTCGTACGCCGCGAAAAGGATGATAACCTAATCTACCACATTTTTATTACTGGATCCCATGGCACCTTGGGTAAGACAACTTCGCTTCACGTAGAGACTGGACCCGCAACCTAATCTCTGTTTCTCCGGTGCCCATAACTTTTGATTCGTAAGGAGTTACGCTGCACACAGCATACCGTTGGGAAGCTCTCCGAGAGCTCTACGAAAAGGGCAGCAAGCTTGCTCGGCTGTGCCTTTTTTTGAAGCCCAAAATGGAACGTTTTCAACAGTTTCGGAACACTTTTCTTCTTTTGCACTATTTTTCTGTCCCGGATCGTACGTCGTGAGCTGCGAAAAGGACGAAAACCTAATATATCACATTTCTATTAACGAATCCCACGATACCTTTGGCAAGACAACTTCGCTTCACGTAGAGGCTGTGCCTGCAAACCGAGGTTGTCGTGCTTAAGACCAGGTCTTCGTTTCTCCGGTGCCCATAACTTTTGATCCATAAGGAGTTATGCTGCACACAGCATACCGTTGGGAAGCTCTCCGAGAGCTATACAACTGGGGCAGCAATCCTGCTCGACTGTACCTATTTTCGGAGTTCAAAATCAAACATTTTCATCAGTTTCGGGACACTTTTCTTCTTTTATGCTATTTTTTCGTCCCGGATCGTACGCCGTGAGCAGCGAACAGGACGACAACCTAATCTATCACATTTGTATTACAGAATCCCATGGAACCTTGGGCAAGAAAACTTCACTTCACGAAGACTCTGGGCCCACAAACCGAGAGCGTCGGGCTTGTGACCAGGTATCCGTCGCTCCGGTGCCCATAACTTTTGATCCGTAAGGAGTTACGCTGCGCACAGCATACCGTCGGGAAGCTCTCCGAGAGCTCTACGACGGGGGCAGCAATCCTGCTCAGCTATACCTATTTTCAGAGCCCAAAATCGAACGTTTTCATTAGTTTCAGGACACTTTTCTTCTTTTGCGCTTTTTTTCCGTCTCGGATCGTACGTCGTGAGCAGCGAAAAGGACGACAACCTAATCTATCACATTTCTATTACAGAATCCCACGGCACCTTAGGCAAGAAAACTTTACTTCATGTAGAGGCTGGGCCCGCAAACCGAGGGCGTCGGGCTTGTGACCAGGTATCTGTCTGTTCGGTGCCCATAACTTTTGATCTGTAAGAAGTTATGCTGCGC
The DNA here is from genome assembly GCF_023091745.1 of Budorcas taxicolor. Lineage (NCBI taxonomy): Eukaryota > Metazoa > Chordata > Mammalia > Artiodactyla > Bovidae > Budorcas > Budorcas taxicolor. The sequence continues at coordinate 14,955 of NW_026291672.1, forward strand.
AAAGCATACCGTTGGAAAGCTCTCCGAGAGCTCTACGACGGGTGCAGCAAGTCTGCTTTGTTGCGCCTGTTTACGAAGCCTAAAATCGAACATTTTAATAAGTTTCGGGACACTTTTCTTTTTTTGTACTGTTTTTCTGTCGCGAATTGTACGTCGTGAGCCGCAAAAAGGACAACAACCTAATCCATCACATTTATATTACCGAATCCCATGGCACTTTTGGCAAGACAACATCTCTTCACGTAGAGGCTGGGCCCGCAAACCGAGGTTGTCGGGCTTGGGACTAGGTATCCGTCGCTCAGGTACACATAACTTTTGATTCGTAAGAAGTTACGCGGCACACAGCATACCGTTGGAAAGCTCTCCGAGAACTCTACGACGGAGGTAGCTGACCTCGGCTGCGCCTAATTTCAGAGCCAAAAATTGAACGTTTTCATCAGTTTCGGGACACCTTTCTTATTTTGCGTGGTTATTCATCTCGGTTCGTACGTCGTGAGCCGCGAAAAGGGTGACAACCTAATCCATCACATTTCTATTACCGAATACCATGGCACCTTGGGCAAGACAACTTCGCTTCACATAGAGGCTAGGCCAACAAACCGAGAGCGTTGGGCTTGTCACCAGGTATTCGTCGCTCCGGTGCCCATAACTTTTGATTCGTAAAGAGTTACGCAGTGCACAACATACCGTTGGAACGCTTCCAAGAGCTCTACGACGGGGGGCAGTAATCCTGCCTGTCTATACCTATTTTTAGAGACCAAAATGGAACATTTTCATCAATTTCAGGATACTTTAAATCTTTTACAATGTTTTTCTGTCCCGGATCGTTCGTCGTGAGCCCCGAAAAAGCCGAGGTTGTCGGGCTTAGGACCAGGTATCCGTAGCTCCGGTGCCCATAGCTTTTGATCTGTAAGGAGTTAAGCTGCACACAACATACCGTTGGAAAACTCTTCGAGAGCTTTACGACCGGTGCAGCCGGCCCACTCAGCTGCGCCTATTTTCAGGGCCCAAGATCGAACATTTTCATCATTTTTTAGACACCTTTCTTCTTTTGCGCTCTTTTTTCGTCCCAGATCGTACGTCGTGAGCCGTGAAAAGGACGACAACCTAATCCATCAAATTTCTATTACCGAATCCCAAGGCACCTTGGGTAAGACAACTTCGCTTCACGTAGAAGCTGGGCTAGCAAACCAAGGGCGTGGGGCTAGGGACCAGGTATCCATTGCTCCGGTGCCTATAACTTTTGATCCGTAAGGAGTTACGCTGCGCACAACATACAGTTGGAAAGCTCTCCGAGAGCTCTACGAAAGGACAGCAAGCCTGCTCTGCTGCGCCTGTGTTCATTAGTTTCGGGCCACTTATCTTATTTTACGCAGTTTTTTTTGTCCCGGATCGTACGTTGTGAGCCGCGAAAAGGATGACAACCTAATCCATCACATTTCTATTACCGAATTCCACTGCACATTGGGCAATACAACTTCACTTCACGTTGAGACTGGGCCCGCAAACCGAGAGTGTGGGGCTGGGGACCAGGTCTCCGTTTTTCCGATGCCCATAAGTTTTGATCCGTAAGGAGTTACGCTGCGCATAGCATACCGTTGGGAAGCTCTCCGAGAGCTCTACGACGGGGGGCAACAAGCCTGCTCGGCTGCGCCTTTTTTCGAAGCCCAAAATCGAACGTTTTCATTAGTTTCGGGACACTTTTCTTCTTTTGCGCTGTTTTTCATCCCAGATCATACGTCGGGTGCCGTGAAAGGGACGACATCCTAATCCATCACATTTCTATTACCAAATTCCATGCCACCTTGGGCATGACAACTTCATTTCACGTAGAGGATGGGCCCGCGAACCGAGGGCGTGGGGCTTAGGACTAGGTCTCCATCGCTCCGGTGCCCATAACTTTTGATCCGTAAGGAGTTACGCTGCGCACAGCATACCGTTGGAAAGCTCTCCGAGAGTTCTACGATGGAGGCAGACAGCCTGCTAGGCTACACCTATTTTCAGAGACGAAAATCAAAGATTTTATCAGTTTTGGGATATTTTTCTTCTTTTGCGCTATTTTTTTGTCCTGGATCATACGTCGTGAGCAACGAAAAGGACGACAACCTAATCCATCACATTTCTATTACCAAATCCCACGGCACCTTGGGCAAGAAAACTTCACTTCACGTAGAAGCTGGTCCCGCAAACCGAGGGCATCGGGCTTGTGACAAGGTATCCGTCACTCCGGTGCCCATAACTTTTGATCTGTGAGGAGTTACGCGACGCACAACATACCGTTGGCAAGCTCTCTGAGAGCTCTACGATGGGGTAGCCAGCTTGCTTGGTTGTGCCTATTTTCAGAACCTAAAATCAAATATTTTCATCAGTTATGGGACACTTTTCTTCTTTTACGTTGTTTTTCTGTCCCGGATCGTACGTCATGAGCCACGAAAAGAATGACAACCTAATCCATCACATTTCTATTACCGAATCCCACGGCACCTTAGGCCATACAACTTCGCTTCACGTAGAGGCTGGGCTCACAAACCGGGGTTGTTGGGCTTGGGACCAGGTATTCGTAGCTCTGGTGCCCATAACTTTTGATCTGTAAGGAGTTACGCTGCGTACAACATACCGTTGGAAAGCCCTCTGAGAGCTGTACGACGGGGACAGCAAGCTTGCTTTGCTGCGACTATTTTCAGAGCCCAAAATCGAACGTTTTTAATCAGTTTTGGGACACTTTTCTTCTTTTGCTCTATTTTTCTGTCCCGGATTGTACGTCGTTAGCCGCGAAAAGGACGACAACCTAATCCATCACATTTCTATTATCGAATCCCATGGCACCTTCACAAGACAACTTCGCTTCACGTAGAGGCTGGGCCGGCAAACCAAGGTTGTCGGGCTTGGGACCGAGGTTGTCGGGCTTGGGACCGAGTATCCGTCGCTCCGGTGCCCATAATTTTTTATTCGTAAGGAGTTACGCGGCGCACTGTATACCGTTGGAAATCTCTTCGAGAGCTCTACGACGGGGGCAGCCGGCTTGCTCGGCTGCGCCTATTTTCGTAGCCCAAAATTGAATGTTTTCATCAGTTTCGGGATACCTTTCTTCTTTTGGGCTATTTTTTCATCCCGGGTCATATGTCGTGAGCCGCGGAAAGGACAACAACCTTATCCCTCACATTTCTATTACTGAATCCCAATGTACCTTGGGCAAGACAACTTCGCTTCACGTAGAGGCTGGTCCCGTAAATCGAGGGCGTGGGGCTAGGGACCAGGTCTCTGTCGCTCCGGTGCCCATAACTTTTGATCCGTAAGGAGTTACACAGAGCACAGCATACCGTTGGAATGTTCTCCGAGAGCTCTACAACAAACAAAGAATGCCTGCCCGGCTTCGCCAATTTTTGGAGCCCAAGATTGAACGTTTTCATCTGTTTTGGGACATTTATCTTATTTTATGCAATTTTTTTTATCCCGGATCGTACGTCGTGAGCCGCGAAAAGGATGAGAACCTAATCCATCACATTTCTATTACCGAATCCCACTGCACCTTGGGCAATACATCTTCGCTTCACGTAGAGACTGGGCCCGCAAACCGAGAACGAAGGGCTGGGGACCAAGTCTCCGTCTCTCCAATGACCAATACTTTTGATCCGTAAGGAGTTACATTGTGCACAGCATACCGTTGGGAAGCTCTCCGAGAGCTCTACGACGGGGGCAGCAAGCCTGCTTTGCTGAACCTATTTTCGAAGACCAAAATTGGACGTTTTCATCAGTTTCGACACACTTTTCTTCTTTTATGCTGTTTTTCATCCCAGATCGTACGTCGTGCGCAGCAAAAAGGACGACTACCTAATCCATCACATTTCTATTACAGAATCCCATGGTACCTTGGGCAAGACAACTTCATTTCACGTAGAGGATGGGCCCACGAACCAAGGGCATGGGGCTTAGGACCAGGTCTCCGTCGTTCCGGTGCCCATAACTTTTGATCCGTAAAGAGTTACACAGCGCACAGCATACCATTGGAAAGCTCTCCGAGAGCTCTACGATGGCGGTGAACAACCTGCTCGGTTGCACCTATTTTCAGAGGCAAAAATCAGACGTTTTATCAGTTTCGGGATATTTTTCTTCTTTTGCGCTATTTTTTTATCCGAATTGTACGTCGTGAGCAGCGAAAAGGATTACAACCTAATCCATCACATTTCTATTACCGAATCCCATGGCACCTTGGGCAAGAAAAATTCACATCACGTAGAAACTGGGCCCGCAAACCGATGACGTCGGGTGAGTGACCAGGTATCCGTCACTCCGGTGCCCATAACTTTTGATCTGTAAGGAGTTACGCTGCGCAAAGCATAACGTTGGAAAGCTCTCTAAGAGCTCTACGAAAGGGGCAGCCAGCTTGGTTGGCTGCGCCTATTGTTGGAGCCCAAAATTAAATGTTTTCATCAGTTTCGGGATACTTTTCTTCTTTTAAGCTGTTTTTCTGTCCCAGATCGTAGGTCGTGAGCCGCAAAAAGGACAACAACCTAATCAATTACATTTCTATTACTGAATCCCACGGTACCTTTGGCAAGACAACTTTGCTTCATGTAGAGGCTGGGCCTGCAAACCGAGGTTGTCGGGCTTGGGACCAGGTTTCCATCTCTCCGGTGCCCATAACTTTTGATTCGCAAAGAGTTACGCTGTGCACAGTATACCGTTGGGAAGCTCTCCGAGAACTCTACTACGGGGGGCAGCATTCCTGCTGGACTGTACCGGTTTTTGGAGCCCAAATTTGAACATTTTCATCAGTTTCGGGACATTTTTCTTCTTTTGCGCTGTTTTTTCGTCCTGGATCGTACGTCGTACGCCGCAAAAAGGACGACAACCTAATCTATCACATTTCTATTACTGAATCCCATGGCATCTTGGGCAAGAAAACTTCACTTCACGTTGAGGCTAGGCCAGCAAACTGAGGGCGTCGGGCTTGTGACTAGGTATCTGTCGTTCCGGTGCCCATAACTTTGGATCCGTAAAGAGTTACGCAACGCACAGCATACCGTTGGAAAGCTCTCCAAGAGCTCTACGACGACGGCAGCAAACCTACTCAACTGTACCTATTTTCGGAGCCAAAATCGAATGTTTTCATCAATTTCAGGATACTTTTCACTTTTGCGCTATTTTTCTGTCTCGGATCGTACGTCGTGAGCCGCGAAAAGGACGACAACCTAATCCATTACATTTCTATTACCGAATCCCACGGCACCTTGGGCAAGATAGCTTCGCTTCACGTAGATACTGGGCTAGCAAATCGAGGTTGTCGGGCTTAGGACCAGGTATCCATCGCTCCGGTGCCCATAACTTTTGAACCGTAAGGAGTTACGCGGCGGAGTTACGCGGCGCACAACATACCGTTGGGAAGCTCTCCGAGAGCTCTACGACGGGGGCAACAAGCCTGCTTGGCTACACCTATTTTTGTAGCCCATAATCAAACGTTTTGAACAGTTTCGGGAAACTTTTCTTGTTTTGCTTTGTGTTTCAATCCCGGATCGTACGTCGTGAGCCGCGAAAAGGACGACAACCTAATCCCTCACATTTCTATTACCGAATCCCATGGCACCTTGGGCAAGAAAAACTTCACTTCACGTAGAGACAGGGCCCGCAAACCAAGGGCGTCGGGCTTGTGACTATTCGTCGCTCCGGTGCCCATAACTTTTGATCCGTAAGGAGTTACGCGGCGCACATAATATCGTTGGAAAGCTCTCCAAGAACTCTATGACTAGGGCAACAAGCCTGCTTTGCTGCACCTATTTTTAGAGCCCAAAATTGAATGTTTTCATCTGTTTCGGGATACTATTCTTCTTTTGCACTGTTTTTCTGTCTCGGATTGTACGTCGTGAGCCGCGAAAGGACGACAACCTAATCCATCACATATCTATTACCGAATCCCATGGCACCTTGGGCAAGAAAAACTTCACTTCACGTAGAGACTGGGCTCGCAAACCGAGGGCGTCGGGCTTGTGACTAGGTATTCGTCGCTCCGGTGCCCATAACTTTTGATCCATAAGGAGTTACGCGGCACACAGAATATCGTTGGAAAGCTCTCCAAGAACTCTACGACTGGGGCAACAAGCCTACTCTGCTGCACCTATTTTCGGAGCCCAAAATAGAACGTTTTCATCTGTTTCGGGATACTATTCTTCTTTTACGCAGTTTTTCTGTCCCGGATCGTACGTCGTTTGCCGCGAAAAGGACGACAACCTAATCCATCACATTTCTATTACCGAATCCCATGGCACCTTGGGCAAGACAACTTCCCTTCACGTAAAGGCTGGGCCCGCAAACTGAGGTGGTCGGGCTTGGGACCAGGTATCTGTCGCTCTAGTGCCCATAATTTTTGATCTGTAAGGAGTCACGCTCCGCGCAGCAAACTGTTGGAAAGCTCTCTGAGAGCTCTACGACAGGGGCTGCAAGCCTGCTTTGCTGCGCCTATTTTTGGAGCCCAAAATCTAACGTTTTAATCAGTTTTGGGACACTTTTATTCTTTTTCACTGTTTTTCTGTCACGGATCGTACGTCATGAGCCGCGAAAAGGACGACAACCTAATTCATCATATTTCTATTACCGAATCCCATGGCACCTTGGGCAAGACAACTTCGCTTCACGTAGAGGCTGGGCCCTCAAACCGAGGTTGTTAGGCTTGGGACTAGGTATCTGTCGCTCCGGTGCCCATAACTTTTGATCCGTAAGGAGTTACACGTCGCACAGTATACCACTGGAAAGCTCTTCGAGAGCTCTACGATAGGGTAGTTGGCCTGCTTTGCTGCGCCTACTTTCGGAACCCAAAATCGAACGTTTTCATTAGTTTCGGGACACCTTTCTTCTTTTGCGCTATTTTTTCGTCCCGGATAGTACGTCGTGAGCCACGAAATGGACGACAACCTGATCCATCACATTTCTATTACCGAATCCCAAGGAACTTTGGGCAAGACAACTTTGCTTCACGTAGAGGTTGGGCTCGTCAACCGAGGGCGTGGGGATAAGCACCAGGTATCCGTCGCTCCAGTGCCCATAACTTATGATTCGTAAGGAGTTACGCGGCGCACAGCATGCCGTTGGAAAGCTCTCAGAGAGCTTTACGACAAGGACAACAATCCTGCTCAGCTGTTCCTATTTTTGGAGCCCAAGATCGAACGTTTTCATCATTTTTGGGACACTTATCTTATTTTACGCAGTTATTTCGTCCCGGATCGTACGTCGTGAGCCACGAAAAGGATGACAACCTAATCCATCACATTTCTATTATCGAATCCCACTGCACCTTGGGCAATACAACTTCGCTTGACGCAGAGACTGGGCCCACAAACCGAGAGCGTGAGGCTGGGAACCAGGTCTCCGTCTCTCCGGTGCCCATAACTTTTGATCCGTAAGGAGTTACGCTGCGCACAACATACCGTTGGGAAGCTCTCCGAGAGCTCTACGACGAGGGCAGCAAGCCTCCTAGGTTGCACCTATTTTCGGAGCCCAAAATTGAATGTTTTCATCAGTTTCGGGACACTTTTCTTTTTTTACACTGTTTTTTCATCCCGGATCGTATGTCGTAGGCCATAAAAAGGACGACAACCTATTTCATCATATTTGTATTACCGAATGGCATGGCACCTTGGGCAAGACAACTTCATTTCACGCAGAGGATGGGCACGTAAACCGTGGGCATGGGGCTTAGGACCAGGTCTCCGTCGCTTCGGTGCGCATAACTTTTGATCCGTAAGGAGTTACACTGCGCACAGCATACCGTTGGAAAGCTCTCCGAGAGCTCTACAATGGGGGCAGACATCCTACTCGGCTGCACCTATTTTCAGAGACCAAAATCAAACGTTTTATCAGTTTTGGGATATTTTTCTTCTTTTGCGCTGTATTTTTGTTCCAGATCGTACATCGTGAGCAGCGAAAAGGACGACAACCTAATCTCTCACATTTCTATTACTGAATCCCATGGCACCTTGGGCAAGAAAACTTCACATCACGTAGAAGCTGGGCCCGCAAACCGAGGACGTCATGCTTGTGATCAGGTATCCATCGCTCCGGTGCCCATAACTTTTGATCCGTAAGGAGTTACACAGCGCACAACATACTGTTGGAAAGCTCTCTAAGAGCTCTACGATAGGGGCAGCCAACTTGGTTGGCTACGCCTATTGTCGGAGCCCAAAATCAAAAATTTTCATCAGTTTCGGGACACTTTTCTTCTTTTAAGCTGTTTTTCTGTCCCGGATCGTAGGTCGTGAGCCGCAAAAAGGACGACAACCTAATCCATCACATTTCTATTACTGAATCCCACGGTACCTTTGGCAAGACAAGTTTGATCCGCAAGGAGTTACACTGCACACAGCATACCGTTGGGAAGCTCTCCGAGAACTCTACGACGGGGGCAGCAATCCTGTTGGGCTCTACCCATTTTTCGAGCACAAAATCGAACGTTTTCATCAGTTTCGGGACACTTTTCTTCTTTTGCACTATTTTTTGGTCCCGGATCGTACGTCGTACGCCGCAAAAAGGATGACAACCTAATCCATCACATTTCTATTACTGAATCCCACGACACCTTGGGCAAGAAAACTTCACTTCACGTTGAGGCTGGGCCTGCAAACCGAGGGCGTTGGCCTTGTGACCAGGTATCCGTCGCTCTGGTGCCCATAACTTTTGATCCGTAAGGAGTTACGCAGCACACAACATACCGTTGGAAAGCTCTCCAAGAGCTCTACGACTTGGGTAGCAAGTCTGCTCAGCTGCACCAATTTTCGGAGAAAAAATCCAACGTTTTCATCAGTTTTGGGACACTTTTCTTCTTTTGTGCTGTTTTTCTGTTCCGGATCGTACGTTGTGAGCCGCAAAAAAGATGACAACCTAATCCATCACATTTCTATTACCGAATCCCATGGCACCTTGGGCAAGATAACTTCGCTTCACGTAGATGCTGGGCTCGCAAACCGAGTTTGCTGGGCTTAGGACCAGGTATCCGTCGCTCCGGTGCCCATAACTTTTCAACCGTAAGGAGTTACGCGGCGCACAACATACCGTTGGAAAGCTCTTTAAGAGCTCTACGACGGGGGCAACAAGCCTGCTCAGCTACACCTATTTTCGTAGACCATAATCAAAAGTTTTGATTAGTTTTGGGACACTTTTCTTCTTTTGCATTGTTTTTCAATCCCGGATCGTACGTCGTGAGCCGCGAAAAGGACGACAACCTAATCCATCACATTTCTGTTACCGAATCCCATGGCACCTTGCGCAAGAAAACTTCACTTCACGTAGAGACTAGGCTCGCAAACCGAGGGTGTCAGGCTTGTGACTAGGTATTCATCGCTCAGGTGCCCATAACTTTTGATCCGTAAAGAGTTACGTAGCGCACAGAATATCGTTGGAAAGCTCTCCAAGAACTCTACGACTGGGGCAACAAGCGTGCTCTGCTGTACCTATTTTCGGAGCCCAAAATCGAACGTTTTCATCTGTTTTGGGATACTATTCTTCTTTTGCAATGTTTTTCTGTCCCGGATCGTACGTCGTGAGTTGCGAAAAGGACGATAACCTAATCCATCACATTTCTATTAACAAATCCCACAGCACCTTGGGCAAGACAACTTCCTTTCACATAAAGGTTGGGCCCGCAAATCGAGGTTGTCGGTCTTGGAACTAGGTATCTGTCGCTCCAGTGCCCATAATTTTTGATCTGTAAGAAGTTACGCTGCGCGCAACAAACTATTGGAAAGTTCTCCGAGAGCTACGACGGGGGATGCAAGCCTGCTTTGCTGCGCCTATTTTCGTAGCCCAAAATCTAACGTTTTAATCAGTTTCGGGACACTTTTCTTCTTTTGCATTGTTTTTCAGTCCCGGATCGTACATCGTGAGCCGCGAAAAGGACGACAACCTAATCCATCACATTTCTATTACCGAATCCCATGGCACCTTGGACAAGAAAACTTCATGTAAAGGCTGGGCCTGCAAACCGAGGTTGTCGGGCATGTGACCAGGTATCCATCGCTTCGGTGCCCATAACTTTTGATCTGTAAGGAGTTACGCGACGCACAACATATCGTTGGAAGCTCTCTAAGAGATCTACGATGGGGACGGTGAGTTTCCTTGGCTGCGCCTATTTTTGGAGCCCAAAATTGAACGTTTTCAATAGTTTCGAGACACTTTTCTTCTTTTGCGCTGTTTTTTTGTCCCGGATTGTACGTCGTACGCCACGAAAAGGACGACAACCTAATCTATCAAATTTTTATTACCGAATCCCATGGCAACTTGGGCAAGGCATGGCAAGATTTTGGCTTGAAAGTGATGATAGGTGAAGTCGGATTATGTGACAACTCTCTGACCTGTTGTTTCGAGGTGCGTTTGGCTAGGAAAATGATGTTCAAAATGCATGAAAATCAGTAGGTGACTAGTTTGGCCAGTTTTGAATATTTTTCACAGAAATAGGCCAAATCTAATTTTGACTCTAAGGTTCTCAAAATGGAAAATCTTTAAAATGTGTCCAAATCTAGAAATGTGGAAAAATGAAGCAGGTTTTGGCAGATGCACTGACCTTGTAGAACGAACCCGATTTGACTTAGTAAATGATGTCCAAAATGTATGAAATTTTGTGTGGAGATAGACTTTTCAGTTCTGGACATTTTTGTCAGAAATGGACTAAGGCTAAAACTGACTCTAAGGATCTCAAAAACATCAATTATTGAAATGTGTGCAAATCTGGACAGTTTTGTGCTATCTCACTGTTTCGGCTATAATTAATGATCCTGAACTCCAAATGATGCAAGGTTTGTTTTTTATTTTAGTTCACTTCTTAAGCTTTAATTTGACATCTTATTCACTGGAATTGGAGATTGTTTTCGTATCTTAATGATTGTGAGAAAACAGCCTATTGCAGTGAGGGTTCACTTGGTTATATGCTTAGAAAAATTGTTGTAACTTCTCGTGTGGTATTAATTGCTTGGGATTGTGACATTGGGATGTTGTGTGGACTGTTTTGAGTACTTGGGGATGTTTAAATTAATTGATGCATGGCTTGAGATTGATTTTGAGTTGACTTAGGGTTTAATCACACGGGTAAGCACGAAATGGAAACCCTAATGACTAGGTAGTCTTGCTAAGTGTTGATCATTTGGATATTGTGTGGAATTATATGCTTATTAGGCTGCCCGTAGATGCCCTTATAGTCCTAAATGTGATTTTGATCATTGCATGTTGACAAATAGGCTTTTCTTGCATCCGAGCCCACGTAGATGTTGTTGCATGTTATATAATCTTATTATTTGACTACGTGGACTTTGAATTGAGTTATATGACTTGATTTACGTGCATTACATGGCTGTCCGTTTAATGTTCATATAACTCCGTGAGCTTTTCAAGTGAAATTACTTGTCTACCCGTGCCTCGCTTGTTTACTTGTCAATGTGCAATCTTATGACTGTTCGGAGGCAACCTACTTTGTTGTCCTCCTAATGTGATATATTAAATGTCATAAATGTGCATTGCATACAAGGTTGCAACCTTTCATTCTGCCATTGTAGCGATCACGCACACCGGGCGACATTGGGCTTGCCGGTGCACCCGTGACTACCATGGTCCCATTCCCTCTCTCGCTTGGGGCTAGACTTCCTCGGAGAGTTGGGTCGTAGGATTTCGGGGTACATCCGGAGTACACCCACATGGCGTGTTAAGGGGATGATTTGAAGTCGGCCGCAACAACTGATTCTGGAAATGAATTGAGAGCAAAAGCTCACCGTATCCTTTTTACTATGTGTATAAGTACTCTGGCTTGGTCCCTAGAGGACCTCAGGGAGGAAAGACGGGTAATTGTGTTCCTTTACTTTTGTATTATTGTTCTGTACTTAATTGTGTTATATTTATGCTTGCAAACGAATTTTCATAAGTTGAACCGGAAAATGAGTTTCAAAACCTATTTCTCGTTCCCCCTCGCTGAGTTCATAAGGACTCACCCTATTTTTTTTTCACAGGTGTAGCAAATTTGGAACAAGTACCCAAAGTAAATGTGCTTGTTGATGATTCCTGGGAGTGACTACGTGCTTTTGTGCTTTGCTTGAAAGGGGTTGCTATATGGATATTGTGTTTGATTGCAAAATGTTCATTTTATTTGTGTAAATGACTCCGTTGTAATTTGGGTCTAATTCTGGGATTGTACTATCTATAACCGGACGAACTTTTTATTTGGTTGTTTGCTTTCGTTTTCTTAATTAGTTGTTATCGTAGGCATTCAAACCACTAGATGAACAATCAACTAAGTTAATTCTATCTAATTTCACTTAGGTGCTCATTTGCAAACTAAAAGATAATAGGTACTTGCATGATAGGAAATTGACAAATAAACGGGACATAGTTATCACGCTAGGTTATTAATCAAACAAGACATCAAGACAACCAATAGGCATTTCAATTGATGATAAATAGTAATCTTAGTTGGAAATGAATTTGAGATGATAAATTTTGAGGCATTTAGAGAATTAGATCAAACCAAGGAGCCCAATTACAGCCGTTATGCTGTCGGTTTTCTAAAAAAATTTTGGAGTTTAGGCCAAAACGTTAAGTGTTATATCTTCATGAACGGTTAAGTACGCGAAATGACTTGAAAGTTTAGCTCACACCCTAGTCTAGCCTCTATAGGTCGGGTTGGGGCGTGACACCTTAGAATAAGAATGGTATCAGAGCTTAGTTTAGTAACTAGGCATTAGTCGGGTTCAACTCTCGAACCATGGGTAGAAGCCCTAAGGTAATTATGATATCTTGTTTATATGTGCTTTGAGCATTGAATATTATGTGCTTTTGAGGACCATAAGTATTATGTGTCATGCACACCAACACGTTAGTGACCTCGATACTGCATGCATGCTTTTATACTCATTCCTTGATACATGTGCATGTTATATAACTGTGAATGACTATTTATACACATAGATAGTTAGGATTAGGACTTTCAGGGAAGTGAATTTGTGCAGGACGAACGAAAAGACTCGGTTAGAGATTTCTGGCATCTTTATAGGTACTCGATGGATCGTATGTATTACTGGATATGTATATATATAAAATGCGTAGCACATGTATAATTGTTGAGGTAAAGTTATCTCCTTATCTTTGGAATACCCATACCTGTAATTAAGTTATCAATTTTGTAGCCATAAAGTTATTGATTCTGTTAAACCGTTCTTCTAATTGTGGTTCAATAATAAATGTTAAGGACATACAACTTCCCTTAGATATAAGAATATACTATTGGACATGTGGAGTAGTATATATATATTCATATGCTTATAATGGAAGTTTGACTTAGGAGCTACTTTTGAATCAAATTCTTATATCTTAAATTGGTATAATAGACTATTTATATGATTGAATCCTTACTTGATTGGAATTAAGCATCGTTGAACCTAATAAGGTGTATACTAGCGAGTTTCAAGTTCACTCAATGGTAAGATCATGACCTAGAAATTAAGAGGTGAATTCGTGGTAGTTGACAATAGTTTACTTTTAGGGGTTAGATTATTAAGTCATGGATAGCGTATTTAAGTGAGTTAACAATGGATAACCCCAAGACATGTAGGCAACTCTAGAGACTAAGTTTAACAAGGTTGATGATTCTTTAGTATAACAAGGTATAGGAATGTTGGAATCGAGAAATTCACGTAACCAGAATCGTGTTCGGAAGACTACACCTAAATGTTAGGTCGAATAGAAGTGTAAGGTATTGAATTATGCATTAGATGACTAACGTTGCTAAAGGTCCTAAGTTGGATATCGGTGATATTTAGAACCATGGTAATAATTTGGTGCCTCACAGATTTAGTTGTGATTATGCAAAGTAAGTCATTCTATGCCCTCGTTGTTTGGATACCCTAGAGGATGTTAGAAAGCATATATCCCTAAGTAAGACCGATGGACCTAGTATATATAAAACATGGAAATGAGATTAAAGCATCTGGTTACAAAGTGGAGTCGTTAGGGTATGATTAGTAATCCTAAATAGATAATAGTAAGTATGCATGATGATTCATGGTGAACCCTAGGACCTAAGGTCGATGAGTCTTGATGCTTTTAGCTAGTTGAACATGTAAATGAGAAAAGTAAGATTTCATAGAGTTAAGATAGAGATGAATTAGAGTCATAATGACCCAAGAGACTATTGTTAGACCATCGTATCTATGTGCACCGTTTCACATCTAGAAACTAGCGATCGGTAGACTTCGAATTGTGGTCGTTGAATAAGAGGGGTGAATCTTGTAGTGATAGTTAAATAAGTGGTTGATTACTTTTGAAGTTCTATTAGATTATATTATGGTTATAATTCTTATGTTGACACGGCCTTGAAGTTATTTTGTGTAACAAGCTACTTGGATTAGTATGGTAAGTATCTTATGAGCTAGATCATTTCGGTACCCATTTATAGTCCTAGGATTGTTGTTGTACGACCGGTAATCTAGTAGAGAATTGATCTCACTTACATGGCTATGAACCTAGCTTAGTAACATTAATGTCGAAGATATATTGGCAGGCATTAAGTGTTCAAAGGGATGACTAGGTCGCTAAGTGAGTAGGACCATTGTCTTCTTAAGTATGACGTAACCTTGGATTGAGGTGAGTGGAATTTATTTGAGGTGGAAACTATTCGCCTTAGGAGTTTGGTTAAGATTAAAGAAATTCTGAAGCCTCGTGACTTGAAGATAGGGATTTGAATAAGGAAATAAATTGTGGATTACGAGTTGATGAATTTACTTGTAAGAGTTAAACTAGTGCGACATGATCAGTTTACCCATGCAATCTCGATGGCAGTTGTTGATGGTACCTAATAAATCTTAGAGTTTGAGTTTAACGAATCTCAACAGTCTTTCTTCTTGATTACGAGCTTAAAGGTTAACGAAGCTGGGGAAGAATGTTAATGAATAGGAGCCTATAACCGGGAGACTAGTCATTAGAAGATTTGCTAATCTAATGTACCTACGAGATAAGGACTATGATACTATCGATAGATAACGATTTGAGATGGATTAGTTTGTTTGGTGAGTTCTTCTTGAAAATAGGGTCGTATTGTGGAAATAATTCATAACATGTGTATGACCTATGTGATATCAGTTTTGAAGCTAGTAGATAGGATATGTAAATCGGATATAGACCTGTTATCTTGAAAATAGCGTATGTCACCAAAGGATCGTGGTATTATGGTGATATTCCTTTTTGAGGTATGAAGGCGAGTTTGATACAACATGAGTCATGATTTTGGAGTCATAGTTATATTGTTAGAATACCGATGCAGCTTTGATTACTATGTTTGGAGATTCTAACCTTAGCTAATGAACTTGACCTTAAGATCAAATGGAGAATAAAGTCGTTCAAAGGAACAAACAATGAATGTAGGGGTCACACCGAATTAAATGATTGGAGAAAGCTAGGAACTGAATTGGTTGTGGTAAGAGAGATCACTGAACACGGGACGACCTAGAGTAGGAAATAACAAAGGTCAAAATCCATTTAAATGACCTCAATAGGTAAGAATGAATTTCGGGACGAAATTCTTTTAAGGAGGGGAGGATGTGAGGCCCGACCCCGAATAACATGTGTTACCTAGATTTGTGTGCCTTAGACCCAGAATTGTATGATCGACCTTAGACTACATGCTCTGTCTTGATTTTCGTGCATGCTTCATCATTCGTGCCTTGACCTAGAATGGTGTGCCCTAATCCCCTACTGACGTGCGATACCTAGATATACGTACCCTGACCTAGATGTAAGTGCGTTACCTCATTTTGTGTGCCCTAACCTTGAACTGCGTACCTTAACCTAGATATAGAGTCATGCCTTGATTTGCGTGCCTTGCATTGGTTTATGTGCATTCACCTAGGATATGTAAATCGGATATAGACCTGTTATCTTGAAAATAACGTATGTCACCAAAGGATCATGGTATTATGGTGATATTCCTTTTTGAGGTATGAAGGCGAGTTTGATACAACATGAGTCATGATTTTGGAATCATAGTTATATTGTTAGAATACCGATGCAGCTTTGATTACTATGTTTGGAGATTCTAACCTTAGCTAATGAACTTGACCTTAAGATCAAATGGAGAATAAAGTCGTTCAAAGGAATGAACTATGAATGTAGGGGTCACACCGAATTAAATGATTGGAGAAAGCTAGGAACTGAATTGGTTGTGGTAAGAGAGATCACTGAACACGGGATGACCTAGAGTGGGAAATAACAAAGGTCAAAATTCATTTAAATGACCTCAATAGGTAAGAATGAATTTCGGGACGAAATTCTTTTAAGGAGGGGAGGATGTGAGGTCCGACCCCAAATAACGTGTGTTACCTAGATTTGCGTGCCTTAGACCCAGAATTGTATGACCGACCTTAGACTACGTGCCCTGTCTTGGTTTTCGTGCATGCTTCGTCATTCGTGCTTTGACCTAGAATGGTGTGCCCTAATCCCCTACTGACGTGCGATACCTAGATATACGTACCCTGACCTTGATGTAAGTGCGTTACCTCATTTTGTGTACCCTAACCTTGAACTGCGTACCTTAACCTAGATATAGAGTCGTGCCTTGATTTGCGTGCCTTGTATTGGTTTACGTGCATTCACCTAGGATTGCGTGCCTTAGTCATGAAGTACGTGTCTATCTTGTAGTTCGTTTCTACCTCGTGATTCGTGCCTTGTATCGATTTCTGTACGTGTCTCATAGTGCGTGCCCTAGACCTAGGAAAGCGTGCCCACACGTTAATCAATAAAGAATCCTACACAAAGCACTAGACTATAAAATAATCCTACAAACACCACTAACTATTATTATAATCCTAATTCAAATCTCTACAAAATCCACTAACACCTAAATATTATATTTTAAACTCACTACAAGACAAATCTCACAAACCTCTAAACATATCCTATATTCTATTCTACCTAAAATCCCTAAATATCCAACATTCTCTTACACACATGCTAAAACAATTCAAAAGATGCTCAAAAGATGACACAAAATTTGATTTTTGCATGCCCAAGGCCAACATTTTCATCAACAATTGCAAAAGCTTCTA